>NC_136421.1:245919745-245929745 GCF_052625555.1 Lactuca saligna
TGTGTGTATGTGTTTGTGTGTGTGTGTTAAGTGTGACTCGAGCGTTTGGAGTATTTGGATCATGTTCATGAAACATTTAGAGCCCCTGGACCTTAATGGAGCACTTGGGGTTCATGTAGCATGTGTCAAGGAACAGATCTTTTCAGAGAGGAATGGATCATTAGACAAAGGAACTGATCAAGTGCCAAACGAACGAATCGTGTTCAAGGAGGTTTGGAGCACCTAGAAGGAGTTTGGAGCACTTGGAAGTGTTTTGGAGCACTTGGAAGGGATGTGGAGCAACAAGGGGTCCTTGTTGCATCACATGGTGAAGATATGTGTCCAGAAGGATGCTCTTGCGCCATCTTGTTCTCCTCTTGTGCCATCTTGTTTTCCTGTTAAGCCATGCATGTACCTATTGCTTAGTGTGATGCTGTTGCTCCAAGATATATGTTGTGTGCCTTACTTGCTCATCTTGCACCATTTAGATCCCTGTTGTGCCAACTAGGGTTGTTGTTGCGCCATGAAGAAGCTATTTACCATCTTGGTACATGATGCGCCATATTGATTCCTTTGCTATGCCATGTTGATCCAATTATGCTTAGAAGATGATAATGCTCAAGAATGTTCCAGAAGATGCTGCATGTCCGATTGTGATTGATTGACACCCTTCATGGGCCCATGGGCCAAAGGGTGTATAGATAGGGTTGCATGCTAGGTCATTTTGCATCCTGAATTCTAAAGTAATAGGCAATCTCCGTGTAATTGTACTTGTAACCTTTGTTTTGAGATATCTAAAATAAAAGAATACTTTTCTCCTGCCCTTGGATGTAGGTCGCATTGACCGAACCATGTAAATACTATATCTTGTATGCTTTTGGTTTTGCTAGTTATCCGCTTTACTTCCTAACAAGTGGTATCAGAGCTGTGGATTGTATTCCTGTGATTGAAGATGTCTACTCACAAGTTTGATTTGCAGAATTTCAATGGCTCAAATGACTTCACTTTATGGAAGGTGAAGATGACGTCTCTTCTGGTTCAACAAGGATGTGCGGCGACATTGGAAGGAGATATAAAATTTCCAAAGGACATGTAAATTGAGAAAAAAGTGGAAATTCTGACAAAGGAACATAGTGTCATTCTATTTGAGCTTAACAGATGAAGTACTGAGGGAGGTTGAGGGTCAAACAACTACTTCTAGGCTATGGGATAAACTTTGTGACAAGTACCATAACAACTCACCGACGAATAGGTTGTATCAGAAGCAAAGGTTGTACACTCTCAGAATGTCTGAAAGTACCCAAGTGAAAGATCGTCTAGATAACTTCAATCGTATCATCTTGGATCTACAAGGTGTTGATGTGAAGATTGAAGATGGAGATCAGGTGCTCATTCTCTTATGTTCGCTTCCTAACTTATAAGAGAATTTCCGTTGATACCATGATTTATGGTAGGACAACGATCATTTTGAATGATGTGAATGACTCTCTGATGTCCAAGGAACTGAAAAGAAAAGTTTCAGGTGGAGAGGAGGTGTCCAATTCCGGTTTGTTTGCAGGGAGAGGGAGGACAAAAGAGAGGAAAGGGGGAAACAAAGGGAGATAACGTTCAAAATCAAAGTCTAAAGGTTCATAAAAAATGAAGTGTTATAACTGTAAGGAGACAAGGCACTTCAAGAGAAATTTTCCACATATGAGGAATAGGAAGTC
This sequence comes from Lactuca saligna, assembly GCF_052625555.1. Lineage (NCBI taxonomy): Eukaryota > Viridiplantae > Streptophyta > Magnoliopsida > Asterales > Asteraceae > Lactuca > Lactuca saligna. Next base: position 245,921,434 of record NC_136421.1, read on the forward strand.
CAAGAGTGAACAAAGCAACAATAACAACACCAATGTGGTTTAGGAAATTTATAATGATGGGGACGATGGTGATGGACTGATTGTGTGTACATCAAGTTTTGCTGATTCTTAGGTGTTGGATTCTGGAGCATCCTATCATATGACGTATAAGTGTGACAAGTTTGACTCCTTCAAAGAGTGGGATGGCACAGTCAAGATGGGTGATGATTGGGTGAGCAGTATCAAAGGTAGTGGTACAGTGCAGATCAAGATGCATGATGGGATGGTAAGGAAGTTAGATTGCTGGTACACTCTAGAACATCGGAAGAATCTAATTTCTATTGGCACATTGGCTAAGAATAGAATGAGGTATGCTGGTGAAGGTGACTGGGTCAATGTAACCAAAGGTTCTCTGGTTATAATGAAAGGGAAGATGAATTTTGGTGGGATCTATATCCTTGAAGGCAGTACGGTTATGGGAATGGTGGCTATCTCCTAATCCTTGAATAAAGGTGATGACAAGACAGAGTTGTGGCATCGTAGGTTAGGGCACATGAGTGAGAAGGGCATGTCAGTTCTACGTAAAAAAAGGATAGCTTGGTGGAGAGGCTACTGGAAAGATAAAGTTTTGTGAAGCTTGCGTCAAGGGAAAGTATCACAAAGTGAGGTTCGGTACCAGTTCACACACAAGCAAGGAAATCCTGGAGTATGTTCACTCAGATCTGTGGGGTCCTGCACCACTGAAGTATCAAGGAGAATGCTCATACTTCATGAAGTTCATTGATGACTATTCAAGGAAGGTTTGGTTGTACTTTATGAAGACAAAGGAAGAGGTGTTTAGTAAGTTCAAGGAGTGGAAGACCATGGTTGCAAAAAGAACTGTAAAACAAGTCAAGACTCTGAGGACTGACAATAGGTTGGAGTTCTGCAATGCTCCATTTGATAATTTCTACAAGGTAGAAGGTATAGTGTGGCACTGCACTGTACGTCACACACTATAGCAAAATGGAGTGGCTGAATGTATGAACCAAACACTCATGCAGCGTGCAAGGTGCATGCAGATATTTGCTAACTTATCCAAGAAATTTTGGGCTGAAGTAACTAACACTGCATGTTATCTGGTGAACAGATCACCATCAACTGCAATAGACTTGAAGACTCCTCAAGAGGTATGGTCCAGGAAATCCTCTAACTATTCCGCTTTACGTATATTTGGATGCCCCGCATATTCTCATGTGAATGATGGTAAACTCGAGCCAAGGGTAATGAAGTACATATTTTTAGGATATGTGACATGAGTAAAAGGTTATCGACTGTGGTGTACAGAAGAAAGAAGAACTCCTAAATTTATCATGAGCAGAGATGTGACCTTTGATGAATCTGCCATGGGTAACCAGGGAGGAGGTGAAACAAGTCAAGCAGGGAACAAAGATCAGGGTGCTAGCCAGAAGGTGGAGTTTGTATATCAAACTCTAGATACAGTTGTAATAAGTGACAAAGAGCAAGGTTGCAGTGAACAGCCTGGACAAGATGCAACCCAAGAGCAACACATGGGATCTTTGTCCAGTGGTGCTGATTCTGGGAAAGATGATGGGTCTAAATCTATAGCAAAGAGAAGATCAAAGAGTTTTATTCAACAACCTGACATATATATGGGATGTGTGAATTCAGGTGAACTTGAATCCATTGCTTTTTCTTTAGCAACTAGAGAAGACAATGACACCGAGGAGCCTTAATCATATAAAGAGGTTGTGGTGAGTAAAGAAGCAAATGATTGGTTGATGGCCATGAATGAAGAAATGCAATCTTTAGAAAAGAATGAAACATGGGATCTTGTTCCATTACTAAAAGGAGCAAAGCTACTGGGATGCAAGTGGATCTTTAAGAAGAAAGAATGGATAGAAGGAGTTGAACCTGCTAGGTTCAAGGCAAGGTTAGTGGCAAAAGGGTTCTCTCAGAAAGAAGGAATTGATTATCACAAGGTGTTCTTACCAGTCGTGAAGCACAAGACAATTTGGATTCTTTTGGCCATAATGAGTGCATTTGATATGGAGCTTGAACAACTTGATGTGAAAAGTGCATTTCTTCATAGAAATTTAGAAGATAAGATTTATATGTCCCAGCCAGAAGGGTTCCTTGATGCTAAGAAGGACCATGCATGTTTGCTGAAGAAATCCCTGTATGATTTGAAGCAATCTCCACGACAATGATACAAGAGATTTGATTCATTCATGATCTCAAATGGCTACACTCGAAACCAGTTTGACAATTGTGTTTACTCAAAGGAATTGTCACTAAATTCCTACATATATCTGTTGTTGTATATTAATGATATGCTCATCACAACCAAAGACATGGATGGAATAAATGACTTGAAGGAAACCCTGAAGAATGAGTTTAAGATGAATGATTTGAGAGCGGCAAAGAAGATACTAGGGATGGAGATACAAAGGGATAGAAAAACAGGGAGGTTGTGTATTTCTCAAAAGAAGTACATTGAGAAAGTTTTGCAATCCTTTAACTGTGATCAGTCCAAGCCAGTTGGAACTCCTGTGGCAGCTCACTTTAAATTTGGTCTAAGCACTATACCCATTACTAATGAAGAAATGAAGTACATAAGCAGGGTTCCATACTCTAGTGTTGTTGGAAGTCTTATGTATGCTATGGTTTGTACCATACCTGATTTGGCTCATGTAGTTAGTATTGTTAGCATGGTTTGTACCATACCTGATTTGGCTCATGCAATACTTGAAGGGAATGACGGATGTTTTCTTGGTGTATGGAGCGAATATGAAGAGTGACTTGGTGGGATATGTTGACTCTGATTATGGTGGTGACTTGTTGAAGCGCAGGTCGTGGACATGCTAGATATTCACTTTATTCGAATGTGCCAACAGTTAGAAGTCAACGTTACAAGATACTGCTTTGTCTATAACTAAATCCAAGTATATGTCAATGATAGAAGGAATAAAGGAGTAGATATGGTTGCAAGGGCTTATTCAGAGTCTTGTTCTGAAGGTGGAGAAACCTGTCTTGTATTGTGACAGTCAAAGAATCCTGTGTATCACGAGAAGACGAAGCACATTGATGTCAGACTGAATTTCATTCGGGATATTCTGGAAGGAGACAAGTTTTTAATACTGAAGATTGATACCGAGTTCAACCCAACAGATATGTTGACAAAGTCTTTGCTCACTGAGAAGTTCAATCTTTTCTTGGACTTGGTTGATGTTCGTATGAGATAGGTCCCTTCGGGGACGAATGGCATGAAGGGAGAGGAAGTTCTTGTTCGAGTTGGAGTTCAGAGGATGCTCAAGTCCAGGTGGAGATTGCTAAATGTGACTCGAGTATTTGGAGCATTTGGATCATGTTCATGAAGCATTTGGAGCACTTGGACCTCAATGGAGCACTTGGGGTTCATGGAGAATATGTCAAAGGAATGGATCTTCTGAGAGAGGAATGGATCATCGGACAAAGGAACTGATCAAGTGCCAAAGGAACGGATCGTGTTCAAGGGGGTTTGGAGAACCTGGAAGGAGTTTGGAGCAATTGGAAGAGGTTTGGAGCACTGGGAAGGGATGTAGAGCAACAAGGGATCCTTGTTGCGCCACATGATGAAGAGATGGGTCAAGAGGGATGCTCTTGCGCCATCTTGTTTTCCTATTAAGCCATCCATGTGCATGTTGCTCTGGGTGATGCTGTTGCTCCAAGATTGATGTTGTGTGCCATACTTGATGCTCTTGCGCCATTTAGATCCCTGTTGCGCCAACTAGGGTTACTGTTGCGCCATGAAGAAGTTATTGCGCCATCATGGACCATCTTCTTACATGATGCACCATATTGATTCCTTTGTCGTGCCATGTTGATCCAAGTATGCTTAGAAGATGATAATGCTCAAGAATGTTCCATAAGATGTTGCATGGTGGATTGTGATTGGTTGACACCCTTCATGGGCCTATGGACCAATGGGATTGGCCCATTAGGGTTTTAGGTCTAATCCCTCAAGTATAAATAGGGATGCATGCTAAATCATTTTGTATATTGAATTCTAGAGTGATAGTTGAATCTTTATGTAATTTTACTTGTAACCTTTATGTTGAGAGCTCTAAAATAAAAGAATATTGCCCTCTTGCCCGTAGATGTAGGTCGCCTTGACCGAACCACGTAAATACTATGTCTTGTGTGCTTTTGGCTTTGCTAGTTATCCGCTTTACTTCCTAACTATATATATATATATATATATATATATATATATATATATATATATATATATATATATATATATATATATATATGGTTGAGATCGGTTGAGAGCTCAAAGTTTACCGAGAACCTGAGAAATAAAAGTGGAGCATTGGATCAAAAGTAATTTGTTAAGGACATGATCGTCATCTTACCAATCTCATTTAATGTTTAATTTTTTGTGTTATTTAATAATATAAATGTCTAAAAATTAACAAAATAACTCAAAATTTTGGATTTATTTTAAAAAAAAAAATTAATAATTTTCATTTTTTTTTCTAAATGGAGTTTTTTTAATTTTTTTCAAAAAAATATGAATTTTTCAAAAAAAATTAAAAAAGTATTTTTTTTAAAAACTGCATTTTTTTTAAAAAAAAATGCACTTTAAAAAAAAACTGTATTTTTTTTTTCAAAAAAACTGCATTTTTTTTTCTAGAAAAACTGCATTTTGTTTTAAAAAAAAAAAAAAAAAAAAAAAAAAAAAAAAAAAAAAAAAAAAAAACTACGACTTTTATAAAAAAAAGTGCAATTTTTTTCAAAATTGCATTTTTTTTAACAAAAAAATCAAAGTTTTAGGTGTGTATATGTATATTTTTTCAAATACGTATATGCATATTTCTTATACCATAATATTCGTAAGTAATTATAAAAATTCTCATTTTTATTAATCAATCTATAAACATAATACAAGTATTTTATTCGATACAAAATAAAATATAAAAAAACTACAAAGATTCGCAGTGTTATCATTTCTTCATATCAAGATTTCCATATTTTCTTCAATTTATCACTTTTCACCTCTTCAATATTTTCAACAAATTTTTCAAAACCTACAAGAAAATTAAAAAAACAAAATTGTTTAATGCAAGAACACTTAGAAAAATGCACAATTATATATCATGTAAGATTCACATGTAATTATATAATGTAAGATTCAAATGTGGTTATATAATGTGATATTCACATGTGATTGTATCTTTTAAGATTCAAATGTGAAATTCACAAGAAAATTAAAAAAAAAATAACAAAGACCACTCACACAAAATACATGTGTGCGACGTAATTCATATGTGATTCCCTAGTGATTTACATGTGAATCACATGAAATTCATATGTTATTCACTTGTGATTTACATGTGAATCACATGTAATTGATATGTGATTTACATGTGAATCACTTGTAATTCATATGTGAATTAGATATTATATATATATATATATATATATATATATATATATATATATATATATATATATATATATATATATATCACATGTAATTCATATGTGATTCACTTGTGATTTACATGTGAATCACAAATGAATCATATGTGAATTACATGTAATTCATATGTGCATTACATGTAATTCATATGCGAATCACTTGTGATTTACATGTGAATCACACGTAATTTATATGTGAATTACATGTGATTTACATATGAATCATGTGTAAATTACATGTGATTTACATGTGAATCACATGTAATTCTTATGTGATTTACATGTGAATTACATGTGAATCACATGTAATTCATATGTGATTTACTTGTGAATCACATGTAATTCACATATGAATTACATGTGATTTACTTATAACCGTCACACCATGATTCAGACAAATACAAAAATTAAAAAAATTGCGAACATGAACCATTATCAATTATGATTGACTTGATAGAAGAGTTGTTGGATGACACTTTGAATCAATTATGCTTGTAGCTAGCTTGTGATAAGGACAATATGGACTCAATGTAATGTTGTAAGAAACAAGTTGTTTTCATGGGAAGCGCTACTTGTAAGATGATGCTAATTTTACTATATAGCATTAAGTCAAATAAACAAATGTTTTGATATTAGTATTGATAAAATGATGTGAAAACCTTTATTCCTTTGTATCCAAGACGTTCCCCAAGCCCTCCTACAACAAGAACAAAGGCATCATTCTATATCTGCTTCATACCACTCTCCTCATATTAGATAAAGTTATCATCACCACAAGTGAGGACTTCGCCTAATGGAACCTTCAAAAATAGAGACCTTTTTTATACTAAATGATCATAATGAGATAAACTTAACAATGCAGATAATAAAGAAAACAAAAGGCTAAGTTGCAGTGATTGATACCAAGATGGGGGTGTAGTAGTAACTTACAGAAGGTGTGAAGCCGTCAAATGGGTTCCTTCCTACCTTTGAATCTGCCAAGAGTTCTCTGGCAGTCTTAATATATGATGCCAAACCTCCATGGTAACTTGTATTAAGCAGATGTAACTAAAAGAACTAAGCAAATTTCATTCTAGGATACAAACAGCAACAAAAATTGTGGCAATCCTTTGCATAAGCATAAAAAAGCTAGGATTTGATATACTATTAATACTCCCTCCGTCCCACTTTTACTGTCCACAAACAAAAAACACACAGATTAAGAAAAACATTAATTACCACTAACTTTATATAATGAAATGACATTTTTGTCATTACTTTGCATTTAATGTTCCATTACATGCTTAGTTGGTTAAGTAATAATGAGATGGTATTTTGGTAAAAATGTTATTTATTTTTTGAAATGGACTATTATTTTGCGACAAACCAAAAAGGAAAGATGAACTATAAATCTGAGACGTAGGGAGTATAATATTTCCAATTTAGGGTAATGAAGATGCGATTACACGATACCAAGGTCAATGGAGATTGGCCATGAAAGGAATAACATATAGAAACGACCAAAATTAATTGTCTGATTCAAAAACCCTAGCAGCAAGTAAAATTACCTGAGCAAGCAGAGCTTTTTTTTCTCATCATCATCAACACCAGGATCAGGCCAATTCACGAACAAATGAACCTGCCCCGTCTCCAACAACATCTTTCCGAGCTCTATCTGCACATACCCCAAAAAGGTAAAATCAATCCTGTGTGACTCATTGTTATAAAAAAACACACACATACTTGTTCGGGAGATAGAATGGAGAGGTTTTTTTTGGAGATTAGGAGATGAAGATGTGGAGAGTTCATTGATTTGAACGGTGGCGGGTTTCTGAATGGCGGAATCGACCGCTGAAGCCATGAATTGGGAAATTGTGAGGACGATCTCAACTCTGATCTAGAAACAGAGCTCGGTATTTGCGAACAAAAAATGGTGAAAGTGAAGAAGATGATTACAGCAATGAAGTAGAGAAATAGCAGACGGAATATTTTTGGAGTATATATTCAAATCAAATTATCATATTCTAACCCTAATTACACACCTAAACAATAAAATCGACTAATCAAACTCAAATTAAGTTCATCTTCAAACTCAAACTACCACCCCTTGTTTTGGAGAACATATCAACCCCTCGGAATTGGAGGCAAAATGAGTTCTAAATTCTAATTTGAGATAATTGCGCTATAATCCAAAATTTAATACCTATAAAATGTAATGCTAACAAATGTAATAATAATAAACGTAGAGGAGGGAAGAAAGTACTGACTCTGCTAGGTCACCGAGTTGACAGAGAACGCCAACGAGACCAGCCATGGCAAAACCTTCAAGCAAAGCTTCGAGATCATCTTTATCTACTGCTTTATAGAGCTATTGATCAGCCAAACTGTACACATTTCTTATCTGATATCTATCTATCAGTATTTCTTCAGATTTCCAACTTCACATTCGATAGGACTATCTTCTCGAAATCAACAAGTCAATATTAGCTTCATTGTAGATTTTCCGATGAACTATACTCACATCCTATCACACTTCAACGATGACTTTAGGATTTGAGATCCGACGATTTGAGATCGGAGGTGTGATGAAGGGTAGAGAAAGAGGATAGAGAGAGAGAGAGAGAGAGAGAGAGAGAGAGAGAGAGAGAGAGATCATAAAGAGTTGACGTGATTAAATGTTCCTGATTTATTTTAATAAGATGCCTCCACCCCATTTTATATTCAGATATTTATGAAAATGTCACGAAGCATCCTAACCCTCTATTATTTTAATCTAACGGTTATTATTTAGTTTCCGGGTTCTGAGGAAACTTTGAGTTCTCAAACGATCATTCGTTTATATATATATATATATATATATATATATATATATATATATATATATATAT